>NC_135978.1:1245633-1285633 GCF_053455715.1 Rhinoraja longicauda
CTGCCGGTGAGCCGCAGCTGCAGAACACAGCCACGCCTGTTAAAGGTAACAGGCCACTGTTTGCTGTTTGCTGGGTGAGAACGTAACGCTGGTGTGACTTGGGTGGGGGAGGGATGGAGAGAGAGAGAGAGAATGCCGGGGTTACTTGAAGTTAGAGAAATCAATATTCATACCGCTGGGCTGTAAGCTGCCTGAGTGAAATATGAGGTGCTGTTGTGAAGGGAAGCAGCTGTTCCTGAACCTGGGGGCGGGACAGTGTTCAGGCTCCTGACACTCTTGTGCCTCTCTGACTCTATGAGCCAATGATGAGCGTTTGTGGGCACTGGGCCTGTACTCACTGGAGTTTGGAAGGATGAGGGGGGCCCTCATTGAAACGTACAGAACAGTGAGCGGCCTGGATAGAGTGGATGTGGAGAGGATGGTTCCACTAGTGGGAGAGTCTAGGACCAGAGGGCACAGCCTCAGAATTAAAGGATGTTCCTTTAGGAAGGAGATGAGGAGGAATTTCTTTGGTCAGAGGGGGTGAATCTGTGGGATTCTTTGCCACAGACGGCTGTGGAGGCCACAAGTCAATGGATATATTTAAGGCAGAGATAGATAGATTGTTGATTATCATATCATCATATCATATATATACAGCCGGAAACAGGCCTTTTCGGCCCTCCAAGTCCGTGCCGCCCAGTGATCCCCGTACATTAACACTATCCTACACCCACTAGGGACAATTTTTACATTTACCCAGCCAATTAACCTACATACCTGTACGTCTTTGGAGTGCGGGTGTCAGGGGTTACGGGGAGAAGGCAGGAGAATGGGGTTGAGAGGGAGAGATAGATCAGCCATGATTGAATGGCGGAGTAGACTTGATGGGCCGAATGGCCTCATTCTGCTCCTATCACTTACGACTCTATGAAAATAACCTTTGCTCTTTTGTTTGGGCAGAAACTGCAGCGTTTCTTTAAGAAAAATGATCTTCAGGCAAGAGGAATGAAATGGAGAGATGTTGTAGATGGAGGCGGTGTGGTGAGGGTGAGGCATGTGTCTGATGGGCACGGGGCTGTGAGGAGGAGACGGGACCTTCGCTCCAGAGCAGCTGCTCCAAGCAGGGAGGAGGTGGGATTGTCGGCCCCCAGCGCCCACGTGCAGGAGAGGGCTGCACATTCGCCCTCTACTCCTGCGGCCGGTCGCCAGCGTGGGGCAACCACACGGGCCCCTGTGGCCACAAGGGCCCCACCCCCACGTCTGGTGGGCAGGGGCTCACCTGGCAGCGGCCTGGTCAGGAGGAGTGGGCCTGGTGAAGGGATGGGGAGGGGGGGCTCTGGAAGGGGAGGGCGGGGGTCTGGCCTTGGGTCGCTGGTGTTGCAGGACTCTGGCCAGACCGGTCACAACCACACGGCTGGCCCGGCCAACCCTGACCGCCCGAGGGGCCCCGAGACCCTGCAAATACTCCACCCCCCGAATGGCCAGTGGCAAGGGGGTGGGGCGGGGGATGGAGGGGCCGAGGGGGGAGGGGTAGGGAAAGAAGGAGGAGGGGGGGTGGCAGAGGGTGCAGGAGGGAGTGGGAGAGGACGGGAGGGGTTAGGTCAGAGTCCAGGCAAGGGTGAGGGGGAGGGGGAGAGGGTGGGGGTGGGGGAGAGGGTGGGGAAGGGGGTGGGGAAGGGGGGGAGGGAGAGGGTGGGGGACGGGGAGAGGGTGGGGGTAGGAGCGGGGGTGGGGGTGGGAGTGGGGAAGGGGGAGAGGGTGGGGGAGAGGGAGAGGGAGGGGGTGGGTGAGGGGGAGAAGGCGGGAGTGGGGGAGGGGGAGGGGGGTAACATTACTGCCCGGACCAGCCCCGGCGCGGATGCGGAGAGCGGGGTGGCGGCTGGGGGTGGGGGAGTGCCGGGGGGAGGGGAGGCGCAGTTAAACGCCACCGTGACCGCACGGGCGGGCAGTGAGTGCTGCGAGTGCGGGGGGGCGGGTGGTCCCGGGGTGGGGGGGGGTGCCAGTGTGGTGGGGGGGGGCGGGTGCCGGTGGGCGGCGGGCTGGCACGGTACCCACTGGCCGCAGTGAGGAGGCAGCGTGGGCGGCGGGGGCTCTAACCGTGGTGCTGGCGTTGTTGACCTTGGCCGTGCTGTACACTCGCCTCTATCGCCGCTTCATCAGGAGCCGCAGCCTCTACTGGACGCCCGCGCAGAGCGGCACCGAGAGCGTGGCAGGTAATGGCGGTCCCAACACGGCGCACACACGGGTGGATGGGGTCAGGAGGGGGAGATACATCGGCTGCAACTGAATGTGTAGGAAGGAACTGCAGACGCTGGTTTACACCGAAGACAGACACAAAGTGCCGGAGTAACTCAGCGGGTCAGGCAGCATCTGTGGAGGGAAGGAATGGGTGACGTTTTGGGTCAAGACTCTTCTTTAGGCTGAAGAAACGCCACCCATTCCTTCTCTCCAGATGCTGCCTGACCCGCTGAGTTACTCCAGCAATTTGTGACTATCTTCAGCCCTGATTGAATGGCGGAGTAGGCTCTTTGGGGCCGAATGGCCTAATTCTGCTCCTATCACTTGTGAATCCCCCCTTGCTCCAACTCACAGTGGTCATGTTCCTAGTGATAGGAGCAGAATCAAGCAACTCGGCCCATCAAATGTGCTCCGACATTCAATCCCGGCTGATCTATCTCTCCCTCCTAACCCCATTCTCCTGCCTTCTCCCCATAACCCCTGACACCCGCACTGATCAAGAATCTGTCTTTCTCTGCCTTAAATATATCCATTGACTTGTGGCCTCCACAGCCGTCTGTGGAAAAGAATCCCACAGATTCACCACCCTCCGACTAAAGAAATTCCTCCTCATCTCCTTCCTAAAGGAACGTCCTTTAATTCTGAGGCTGTGCCCTCTGGTCCTAGACTCTCCCACTAGTGGAAACATCCTCTCCACATCCACTCTACCCAATGTAGTCAGTCTGAGGAAAGGCCCCGACCCCAAACATCACCTATCCATGTCTGAAGAAGGGTCTTGACCCAAACCGTCACCCATTCCTTCTCTCCAGAGATGCTGCCTGACCCACTGAGTTACTCCAGCACTCTGTGAAACGTCACCTATCCATGTTCTCCACAGATGCTGCCTGACCCGCTGAGTTACTCCAGCACTCTGTGAAACGTCACCTATCCATGTTCTCCACAGATGCTGCCTGACCCACTGAGTTACTCCAGCACTTTAGTGTCCTTATTTATTTAAGGTTTGTTATTGTCACCTACTACGAGGCTCATGGTGAAAGATCGATACACAATGCTGGCGTAACCAGTGCAAACACGGTGTAGAAGCTTTTGTTGGTGAGCCTCCCAATCACCTCGTACTGTACAGGAATACAATTGGTGCAGCAGGTAGACCTGCTGCCTCACGGCGCCAGAGACTCGGGCCCCATCATTACCACTGCCTGTGTGGAGTTTGCACGTTCTCTCTGTGTATGTGTGGGTTTCCTCCCACATCCCAAACACGAGTTGGTTTGAAGGTTCTTATCGAGTCCACATCACGATTAGAAATTGTTCAGCTAGAGCTGAGCTTCTTGGATCTGCCTACAATGGCTTCTTGTGCGTCTTGTGCGTGGTGGTGGTGGGAAGATTGGTGGAAACAGGGCCGCGAAGTGAAGGCTCTCTCCTTGAGCCCATTTGTAAATCGCCCCCTAGTGTGTCGGGAGTGGATGAGAAAGTGGGATAACATACAAGTAGCGCGAACAGGTGAACGATGGTCGGCGTGGGCCGAAGGGCCTGTTTCCGTGCTGTGTCTCGAAACTAATAAAAGTACAAAAACGACAGGCATTTGCTGGTAGACGAGGTTTAATGTGGAGCGATTGTATTGGGTGATGGCCGGTGACCACACTCTCTGCACATCTGGGCACCTCCCAACATCTGGCTGGCACGGGGTGGCTGGGGAGAGGGGGCAGAGGAGGTTCATCAGGACACTGCCTGGGTTAGAGGGTCACAGCTACAGGGAGAGATTGGAGAGGTTCACCAGAACGCCGCCTGGATTAGAGGGTCACAGCTGCAGGGAGAGGGTGGAGAGGTTGGAGAGGAGGTTCACCAGGACAATGTCTGGGTTAGAGGGTTCCAGCTACAGGGAGAGGTTGGAGAGGTTCGATGTCTGGGTTAGAGGGTCGCAGCTACAGGGAAAGGAGGGAGAGGTTCACCAGGACAATGTCTGGGTTAGAGGGTCACAGCTACAGGGAGAGGGTGGAGAGGTTCAATGTCTGGGTTAGAGGGTCACAGCTACAGGGAGAGGGTGGAGAGGCTTGTATTGTTCTCTCTGGGGCGTAGGGGTTAATGGGCGATCTAATACAGGTACATACACTGATGAGAGGCACAGATGGGGTGGACTATTGTCTATTGACTGTCAGAACCTTTCCCCGAGGTGGAACTGTCAAATATTAAGAGGCAAAGCTTCAAGGTTTAGGGGGGCAACGTTTAAATGCGACGTGCAGGGCAAGTTTGTTTTCACACAGAGGTGGTGGGTGCCTGGAACGTTCTGCTGGTGGAGGCAGATACAATATTGTCTGAGTGATAAAGCTGCCCCTAAGGTCCCTCTTGGATCTCCCCCCTCTCACCTTTAGCCTGTGCCCTCTAGTTTTAGAATCCTCTACCCTGGGAAAAAAAGACCTGAACATTCACTTTATCCATGCTCTAGAGCTTGGAAAGGTTTAGACTCGAGATACAGCATGGAAACAGGCCCTTCGGCCCACTGAGACCCTGCTGACCAGCGACCAACATGCACTGGGGACAATTTTATAACCTACCAAAGCCAATTAACCTCGAATCCTGCACGTCTTTGGAGTGTGGGAGGAAACCGGAGCACCCGGAGAAAACCCACGCAGGTCACGGGGAGAACGTGCAAACTCCGTACAGACAGCGCCCGTAGTGGGGATGGAACCCTGGTCTCTGGCGCTGTGAGGCAGCAGCTCTACCCGCTGCGCCACCGTGCCGCTTGAAGAAACTCACACAAAAACTATTTTATCTTGTAGATATAATAAAGAGAAGAATTGTCAGGTTTGGCAAGAGGAAAAAGCGGCCACCGTCTAGGAAGAAATTCGCCGCAACTTACAACGTGCTTCCCAGCGAGATCAGTGACTAACTGGAGCAAAGGGCCCGCTTGTCCATGGCTTGAGTTGTGTAAAGTGACTGTAATTTGCAGCAGACAGCTGGACCAGCACCTGGCAACACAAGACTGCAATATTGGACCCCAGCACCTGGCAACACAAGACTGCAATACTGGACCCCAGCACCTGGCAACACAACACTGCAATACTGGACCAGCACCTGGCAACACAAGACTGCAATATTGGACCCCAGCACCTGGCAACACAAGACTGCAATACTGGACCCCAGCACCTGGCAACACAACACTGCAATACTGGACCCCAGCACCTGGCAACACAACACTGCAATACTGGACCCCAGCACCTGGCAACACAAGACTGCAATACTGGACCCCAGCACCTGGCAACACAAGACTGCAATACTGGACCCCAGCACCTGGCAACACAAGACTGCAATACTGGCGGTGGGGGCTACACGACTTTTAACATGACTTATTTTACTAGAATCTTAGGTCACACAAGATGCTTTGTTCTAAGATTTACATCGTACGTTTTGGAGTGATCGAGAGAGATAGAGAGAGATAGAGACAGAGACAGAGAGAGAGAGAGAGAGAGAGAGAGAGAGAAATCGCGAGATCGCAACCTTTTACAGTAGAATGCAGAGTTAAAACAAAGCCCTTGTGAATATTCCATGGCGATCTACATCGGCGCCTTTTGTTGAGTGTGTGACAGGGCAGATTGCAGATACAAGGGTCATTCTGCAGGTTTATGGTTTACGAGGTACTAAAACAAGAATATCTGGGCCACGTCCTCAAAGATGGTTTTGGACTGAGGTCTCGTATAATTCCGGATCTTATAATCGTCTATAATTGGGATCAGAGGTCAAAGCCTCAGAATTAAAGGACGTTCCTTTAGGAAGGAGACGAGGAGGAATGTCTTTAGTCAGAGGGTGGTGAATCTGTGGGATTCTTTGCCACAGACGGCTGTGGAGGCCAAGTCAGTGGATATATTTAAGGTAGAGATAGATAGATAGATTCTTGATTAGTGCAGGTGTCAGGGGTTATGGGGAGAAGGCAGGCGAATGGGGTTAGGAGGGAGAGATAGATCAGCCATGATTGAATGGTGGAGTAGACTTGATGGGCCGAATGGCCTAATTCTTCTCCTTTCACTCATGAACATGAACTTATAATTCAATCTTAAAACTGGTTTTGTGGGGATCGAGTGCGTTTGGGTGTGGTTGTGGAGACCAACTAGTTCTGCAGGCTGTATAATACGACTAGGGTTTAGACAGCATTGTTTCAGGTTATTACAGAATTAACTCTTTCTTTTTTTGTCGGTTTAAATAACCCGTTCACCAGGATAGCAGCTACAGCAGTGATCGCTGACTCTGGCAAAACAAGTTTGTGAAGATAGACACAGAGTGCTGGAGTAACTCAGTGGGACAGGCAGCATCTCTGGAGGAAAGGAATGGGTGTCGTTTTCGGGTCGAGACCCTTCTTCATACTAAAGTTCCCTGACTTTCAGTCTGACTTCTCTCCACAGTCGATGCTGCCTGTCCCGCTGAGTTACTCCAGCCTTTTGTGGCTATCTACGGTTTAAACCAGCATTGTTGTTCCTTCCAGCACAAAAAGTTTGTGAACCAGGTTTGTGGGTCAGACTCAAACTCCACCAGCATTCAGTCTAGTTTATTGTCATGTGTACAGTGAAATGGTTTTGCTAACCAGTCAGCAGAAAGACAATCCATGATTACAATCGACCCATTCACAGTGTAGGGTTACTTAGTGCAAGGTAAAGCCCGATCAAAGGTAGAACAAGGGCCACAAATTAGGAAGATAGTAGTTCAGGACTGCTCTCTGGTTGTGGTAGGATGGTTCAGTTGCCTGATAACAGCCGGGAAGAAACTGTCCCTGAATCTGGAGGTGTGCGTTTTCACACTTCTGTACCTCTTGCCTGATGGGAGAGGGGAGAAGAGGGAGTGACCGGGGTGAGACTGGTCCTTGATGATGCTGCTGGCCTTGCCGAGGCAGCGTGAGGTGTAGATGGAGTTGATGGGAGGGAGGTTGGTTTGTGTGATGGTCTGGGCTAGTGTAGCTGCTCCTGAGGCTGATGCTGTGGGACCTCTGACCTCTCTACCTCCTGCCTGATGGGAGCAGTGATTTCCCTTGTCACATCTCAGCGGCACGGTGGCGCAGCGGGTAGAGCTGCTGCCTCACAGCGCCAAAGACCCGGGTTCCATCCTGACTACGGGTGCTGTCTGTACGGAGTTTGCACGTTCTCCCCGTGACCTGCGTGGGTTTTCTCCGGGTGCTCCGGTTTCCTCCCACACTCCAAAGACGTGCAGGTTTGTAGGTTGATTGGCTTTGATAAAAATTGTCCCTAGTGTGTGTAGGATAGTGTTAATGTGTGGGGATGGCTGGTCGGCACGGACTCGGTGGGCCGATGGGCCTGTTTCCGCGCTGTGTCTCTAATCTAAACAAAACTAAAATAAACATGTTGGCGTTGGGAATCGAGAAAATTCCACTTGGTAATTACCTCTCGAAAAAGAAATTCCACGCTATCTGTGCGGAGTTTGTACGTTCTCTTCGTGACCTGCGTGGGTTTTCTCCGGGTGCTCCGGTTTCCTCCCACACTCCAAAAACGTGCAGGTAAACAGGCTTAATTTCAATGTAATATTGTCCCTAGTGTGTAGTGTGTGCTAGTGTAGCAGCATCACTGGTCAGCAGACTTAGTGGGCCAAAGTGGCTGCTTCCAGGCTATTTCTCAACTAAAACTAACGAAGAAATCCTGAATTTGTGTGTAAAAGCGTGTTATTAGGGCCTCACAGTACCAGAGACCCGGCTTTGATCCTGACCTCAGGTCCAGTCTGCGTGGACTTTGTACGTTCTCCCTGTGACCGCGTGGGTTTTCTCCGGGTGCTCCGGTTTCCTCACACTCTCCAAAGACATGCGGGTTTGTAGGTTAATCGCCCCCCTGTAAGTTGGCACTAGTGTGTAGGGGGTGGATGAGAAAGTGGGATAACATAGAGCTAAGTGTGAACGGGTGAAGGAGGGTCAGCACGGACATGGCGGGCCTGCAGTACCTCTAAAACAAATGTCAAAACTAAAAGCCGAGGTAGAGCAAGAGTAATGTGTGTCGGGCCATGGAACAGCCAAGGTTTCAAAAGATGCAAATCATTTGGCAACTGAAGGTTTGAAACATATTCTGCAGGTTGCCATTAATTTGCATTGAAATTAATCTGCAGTGGGTTTAATGTTAAACCAGAGGAAGCTAAACGGAGACAGAGGGAACGTTGATTCTTTTCTCAGATTAGTCTAGATCATGAGGGAATTTTTAAACGCTAAATTATTGGTACTCAGGAAGTAATCTACAGAAAATAGACACAGAAAGCTGAAGTACCTCAGCAGGACAGACAGGCAGCATTTACTGGAGAGGAGGAATGGTGCTGCCTGTCTGTCCCGCTGAGTAACTCCAGCTTTTTGTATCTTATCTTCAGTTTAAACCAGCATCTGCTGTTCCTACAAGTAATCTACAGAATTAGTGTGATCTGGTATCAGAACTGATTGCTGATCTAGTTGATTAATGAGGTTTTTTTATGGGGGAAATATTCTCAAATGTTTACAATTGTCACTTTTTTTGTACGTTTTCAAAAACTATTAAAATTTTGGAATTAATTTTCTTTCTGGATGATTGTTCGTGAACTTTACTCCCTAAGTCATGATTTGCCGTGTAATTTTACACTGGTTGCACTGTGTTTTAGTTGATTGTTGCTCCAGGTCTCTTGTCTACCTGTCCATGGGCCTTGGCCTTGAACACAAATCAATTTCATCTCGAACAAGACGGATGGTCTAATTAGCTTTTAGATAAGGAGGAACTGGAGTCAGAGTTGTACAGCATGGAAACAGGCCCTTCAGCCCAACTTACTCATGCTGGCCAAGATGTCCCATCTATTTAATTTTTAAATTCAGTTTAAATTTATTTAACATATTCCCAACATACAAATTCAAAAGGACAATCAAATTCTCAAATTACTCTTTTCAATGTAGTATTTAAGTTTCCAACCTGTTGGAAAAATTGATCTGAAATCATCAATTCTTAACAGTCAAGCCTTTTTCAACACAACTACTCAGATCAACGCAAGATGTATACTTTAGTATGTTATTTCTACTTTCTATGCAAGATGTGCATTATTTTTATTATTTCGCCATGTTCCAAACTTAATTGCTTAGTTTACAACGGCAGAACTCCCAACATTTGGTTTTAAAAATTCATCATTTTGATGTCCAAAATTCACTTTTACACCAAAATTCATATGGCGCGCAATGTAACATTTCAGCAAAAAAAAAAAGTATGCACGCCAAATGTGCTACATTCACCTGTGAAAATCAACTATTATTTCCAATAGTCTGTAGTCCTTGGACTGCATGTACAATGCCAGGCCTATCATGAGTATATATTTATAGAAAGGTTATTGGACAGAGATACTTTTTACAACACAAAGAAAACATTGTTTTGTTTTGTTTTTTCTATTTTGCTTTTTCCTTACACATCCCAATTCTCTTGGTATTGAATAAAAGAACAATAGTCATAAAATGTATGACTAAGTTATGAAGAGTTGATATATGCGACTCGACTAAGCATACGGAAGTACTTGAAGTAAATTCGCACATTAATTGATAATCAGCCCAGAAAGGTGGTAATTGGCTTTTCTGCTGTGTTTTATATTTTAAGCCTGTCTTAATTAATTAATATAGTTATATAATCTTGCACTTAAATGTAATATTTACTCATTACAGTTCCACCACTGATTTTCTGGCACTCTTGGTTCCAGAGCTTTGCTGGTTTATCCAGCAGGCCAAGGAAGTCGGCCATGGGGATAGATGTGCTGGCTCCAGCTGGGCTGGAGTTGCAGAGCCCCGACCGCAGGTTGCAAACTCAACCCACCGATCGGCCGTGGAAGTCCCAATGTGGTCAAGATTTGCTGCCTTGCCCAGCCTAGGTGCCACATTTTCGGGGAGACTTCCAGGGCGGGCAGGGGGGATTTCTTGCAGATCCTCTAGCGGCCAAATTGACAAATTGCAATTACCGACTGTTTTGTGGAAATATGCGAGGCGAAATCGGAATGGCGGAAATGAAATAAGAAAGCGGATACTTTCTCCAAAAGTCGAAAGGGTTGGGAGGGGTGCAACGGGGAAACAGGCCCTGCTGTCTGCAGAGTCCGTGCTGACCAGCGATCCCCGCACATTAACACCATCCCGCCACACGCACTAGGGACAATTTATAATTATACCAAGCCAATTAATGTACAAATACTGTACATCTTTGGAGTGTGAGAGGAAACCGGAGCACCTGGTGGAAACCCCCACAGGTCACGGGTAGAACGTCCAAACTCCGTACAGACAGCACCCGTAGTCAGGATCAAACATGGGTCTCTGGTGCTGCAAGGCAACAACTCTACCGCTGTGCCACCGACAGTGCCGCCACTTCTGTGCACTATCTTTGACTATAGTTAATCCAAAATAAGAATTGAGTGCAGAGCAAGCATTGTGCACAACTGCATGTATTTATTTCAATACAAATGTACAATAGATGAGTTTACAAGCAGGTCACCACCACCATCACCATCACATTTCCACTACCATCTACAATAGAGTGCATTTCTAAATGGCATTAATTACAATTAGCATTCATTGCACAAAAGAAACAGGAAGCAGGTCGGTGTCTATGTTAAATATAACCTTCAGCACTCAATTGTCAAAAGTGCATGCTTAACACCAACGGTTTGAGATATCAGACATTTGGATTTTGTTGAACGAAACATTGGTACCACACATTAGGGGGTTAGTAATGGAACAGATAGAACACGTACAAGGCAGGGGCCCCCTGAGATAGGTCCATCCAAAGGCATTCTAGAACGGTGTGAAGTGGAGAAACATCTCAATCTACAGGTTGCTCATTAGTGTCCCACCCAGAGTACTGGCTTTAATAATATATACAACATGTTTGTGAATGTAAAATCAATGTTTCAAACTGTTACTGGTAGTGTTGTCGTGCCACAGGCATGTTGTGACATTCCTAGGATGCATCACTCTCCACTGTAGTAGATCGATTTCAGAAGGTAGTTGGTGGAATCCTGCTGCAGCTGGGTGTACAAGTGCTTCACACTGTTGGTTGCCAGTGTGTTTGTGATTTCACACTTGCTCACTGTAGTGCATGGACGGATGTGGATTCTGATATCACAATCAATGGCCTCCTACAAACAGTGGAGGAAGGAACTACAGATGCTGGTTTACACCACACGCTGGAGTAACTGAAGGAAGGAATAGGGGACCCGAAACATTACTTATTCCTTCTCTCCAGAGATGCTGCCCGACCCGCTGAGTTACTCCAGAGCTTTGTGTCTGCCTCCTACAAATAACCTTTTTGACAAATATTTTCAGCAATTGCGTTAATTCTTATCTTTAAAAGTTTAAGATAATTTTAATAATTCTTCATTCTCAGAATAGACACAAGGTTTATGTGGCATTCCTCTCACTACTTCACCTACCCCTGGGGTTGGTGGTTACAGAATGCTGGCGGGGATGTCTGAACCAGTAACAATGTGGACTGATTCACATGGTCAACCTGCTCTGGGAAGTTCACGTACAACTATCACACGTGTAGGAAACAACTGCAGATGCTGCTTTACACCACAGATAGACACATAATGCTGGAGTAACTCAGCGGGTCAGGCAGCATCTCTGGAGAGAAGGAATGGGTGACGTTTCAGGTCGAGACCCTTCATCAGACTGGGAGTCACCTGAACGTCACCCATTCCTTTTCTCCAGAGATGCTACCTGGCCCGGCCAGCACTTGGTGTGTGTCTACCACCAGCATACCCCACCCCTGGCACCTCTGTCCCCATTTACAGACCGTCTTTGCCAACATTCCCAGTGACATATCCACAGATGTGATGAATTGGCAGGTACATATTCAAGCAGTGACTGCTGCCTAGCGTAACACAGGCAGGGACTCGAGTGTTGCGTGTGATTCCAGTTTTACACTGTGCAGTTATCAACATTTTAAAACGGCTAACTCCACAAAGAAAAAATACCCATGTCACCATCAAGTCACATTTTGAATAGAGATATATCTAATCTCTTCCAGGTTTATCCAGCTGTTATTTAGAAATAAATATTTTAAAACTAAATAAAGGCAGAGTGAATGAATGTGCAGTTTTGGCCCAAGTCTGAATCCCACCAACGTACACCACCTGTCAATAGTTCACTGCTTGCTTACTGCTGCAATTTAACACAAGGCAAACATGCCATCCCACAGCACCCATTTTACCCCACCATTAAAGGTTATTTAGTTGGGAAGCCTCTGTTCCCACACACATGTGTACCCATGGAGGCATCATGTTTATAACAATGGAAGCCAGAGTGTTTGCATTCTGCAAATCGCCTGCAAAACCAGCTTTACAATTATTAAATGTTCATTGGATAATTGCTTCCCAAGGTTCTTTTCTGAAACAAAATAAAAATTGGTTAAGGCATTCTGATTGGTAAGATTCAGGAAAAAAAATCGATAAGTTATATTAACATTTCATGGTTTTCTTTGTAAACAACACTTGCAGAATTGGAGATAACTGGTCAGTAGTGAAGGCACTGCAGACCGATGTCCGTCTGGTCAGTAGTGAAGGCACTGCAGACCGATGTCCGTTACAGTGCGATGGGACAGGGCTGGGCTCAGACATCACGCCAGCTTGACCGGTCGGTCCCTTTGCAAACTTGCCGGCTCGCTGAACAGTTTGAATCACCCTTGACACCATTTACTACCCTCCCCTCCCCCCCCTCTCCCCATTCTGAGCTGGTCGATACAAATGCCTGAGGACCCTCTCCCCATTCTGAGCTGGTCGATACAAATGCCTGAGGACCCTCTCGGTCTAACTGCAGGTCAAGCTAACTAGATATTTGAGCCAGTTCAAAGGTTAAGCTGGCCAAGTATGGCATGGGCAGTCTGCCCGCTCACCTCAATACCAGTCTGCCCGCTCACCTCACCTCAATACCAGTCTGCCCTGCGCACCTCAATACCACACAGTCTGCCCGCTCACCTCAATACCACACAGTCTGCCCGCTCACCTCACCTCAATACCACAGTCTGCCCGCTCACCTCAATACCACACAGCAGTGTTACTGCTTCACAATCTATAGAAATAGGCAGTATATTTTACAATGTTAGTACATTTGTCAGTATCAAACCTTCCGAAATCTTTTGGGTTTGATGATCATGTTATCAAACGAACACAAATAAAAGGATTGATGATACTCTCATGTGCAGCCAACAAGTGACGTTACCACATCTCCTTTACCCACTGATTCACCCTTGTGTCCTTGGTGCAGTGGTTTTGGATGAAGAAAGACACAAAGTGCTGTGTCACAGAGTGCTGGAGTAACTCAGCGGGTCAGGCAGCATCTGTGGAGAACATGGATAGGTGATGTTTCACAGAGTGCTGGAGTAACTCAGCAGGTCAGGCAGCATCTGTGGAGAACATGGATAAGTGACGTTTCATGCCAGCACCCTTTTTCAGATTGAAGAATGGTTCCAACCATGTTCTCCAGTGATGCTGCCTGACCCACTGAGTTACTCCAGCACTTTGGTAAACCAACACCTGCAGTTCCTTGTTTCTACAGTGATCTTAATTTGTAACCAGGGTAACCAAAACCAGAGTGGTGAACATTTCTAGCGTTTAACATAATGAAGTGACACACATTTACTAGCTTGCTTTATATTAAATTAGCACTCCAATAGGCAATGTGTCAGATGTCAATGAGTCGAGATTGTTTTTACCAAACTGTTGAAGTCAGCATACCTCAAACCTTATTTAGCCTCTTCCAATTTACAGTATGAAAAAGTTCTCCCCTAGTTACTCTGAATGAAACTAGTTTCAGATATTTGAAGTCATCCTTGCAGCCCACTCTAATTTCCCACTGGCTAATGCTAAATGGAGAAACATTAGCAATGCTACCCAAAATTGGAGTTGGCCAAGAAAGTCAAGCCAACTTTCATATTTTGCAGTGAGGATGTTCAGATTAGTTTAGTTTAAAGATACAGAGTGGAAATAGGCCCACCGAGTCTGCGCCGACCAGCGATCCCTGCATACTAACACTACCCTACACACACTAGGGACAAGTTACACTTATACCGAGCCAATTAACCTACAAACCTGCACGTCTTCAGAGCGTGGGAGGAAACCGAAGATCTCAGAGAAAACCCACGCAGGCCAGAGAGAACGTACAAACTCTGTACAGACAGCACCCGTAGCCATGACCGAGCACGGGTCTCTGGCGCTGTGAGGCAGCAACTCTACCGCTTCACCACCATGCCGCACCATTAATATCACATATTCCACAGCCCCACGTTCTGACGGGAATTTGTTAATGTGAAGGAGTTAAAACAACTAGGTTCCTACACTTGAATTTCCCAATCTAAATTGATAATCTACAGCTTCCATGGTTTTGCATTCACTGAAGACCATTCAATGTCAAGGCAACACACAAGTGCTGGCGATAGGGTTCCCCCCCCTGGTTCATTAACACAAAATAACATTTACACAAGGCCATTTAATTTTCATAAATAAAAATGAATAAATGGATAATTCTTATTCGTAATTAGAGTGAGCATGGTAATAAAGTTAGACTTTAGTGTTATGTTCATTAGTTGTTGGTCTCACTCCCATCAGTAACCCGAGCCAGGGTGAACGTTGGCTACACACCCCCTACCTCCTGATCCATGGGCAAGGTACCCCTCCCTCCTGATCAATGGGCGAGGCACCCCTACCTCCTGCATCCACATAGTTACGCACCCCTACCCACTGATCCATGGAACATGCCCCTACCCACTGATCCATGGAGCATGTCCCTACCTCCTCCATCCATGGAGCATGTCCCTACCCACTGATCCATGGAGCATGTCCCTACCCACTGATCCATGGAACATGTCCCTACCCACTGATCCATGGAACATGCCCCTACCCACTGATCCATGGAACATGTCCCTACGCACTGATCCATGGAACATGTCCCTACGCACTGATCCATGGAACATGTCCCTACGCACTGATCCATGGAGCATGTCCCTACCCACTGATCCATGGAGCATGTCCCTACCCACTGATCCATGGAGCATGTCCCTACCCACTGATCCATGGAGCATGTCCCTACGCACTGATCCATGGAGCGTCCCTACCTCCTCCATCCATGGAGCATGTCCCTACCCACTGATCCATGGAGCATGTCCCTACCCACTGATCCATGGAGCGTCCCTACCTCCTCCATCCATGGAGCATGTCCCTACGCACTGATCCATGGAGCGTCCTTACCTCCTCCATCCATGGAGCATGCCCCTACGCACTGATCCATGGAGCGTCCCTACCTCCTCCATCCATGGAGCATGTCCCTACGCACTGCTCCATGGAGCGTCCCTACCCACTGATCCATGGAGCATGTCCCTACCCACTGATCCATGGAGCATGTCCCTACCCACTGATCCATGGAGCATGTCCCTACCCACTGATCCATGGAGCATGTCCCTACCCACTGATCCATGGAGCAAGGTACCCGTACCTCCTGCTCCCATGGGTGAGGTGGAGTCACATGGCTGGGAATGGCCACACTGGTCAGTCGTGGCAAGGCAGCCTGATCAAACACTCTCCCCAAATTGTCATACTTGCACCAAGAGAATAGTGCAGATTTCAAACAAGGACAAACCCTTTGTACAACTGGCGGTCGTGGTCCAGTAGCACTGTGAGCCGCTGTAGAGTAAGTAATTTAGTAAACTATCATTGAAGGTACGCTCTTGTATAGATTCATCACCTGTGCATCGGTCAATGCAAAACCACAGTGGCACAAAGAAAGCAAAGAGTGGAAACGACACTCCCATGGGGGTCCAACGAGATTCAACAGTTGTAAGGCCTACAATGCACAGAGAGGCAATGGTACTGATGGCTGCCAGGTTGACAGTATCCTACATGACACAAGGCAGCCACTACTGAGGTCCACTAATCTGCAGCTTCTGGTGATGGACTAAGTGCAGCAGGTAAGCTGCCGACAGTCCAGGTTGTCCTCGGGTGGCCCGGTCGGTGTTGATGGTGTAGGATTGAGATGACTTGCTCGCTTGGATGCAAGATGCCTGTGTGGCATGAATGTGTGGATTGCACCGACTATGTAGCGCTGAGTAATTCTGCAAAACAACTTGATTGAGGAGTCAGGAATTCCAGTGTAACATCACCTAAGTATTTACATCTTGCCGAAACGCCAGAGGTTGAAGTTTCACCGCACTGCAGCCTGTGCTTTGGCCGAGTCATTGTGTGGCGCTAGTAATCTCTGGCTAACTACCGCTGGCACTCTCCACCACGACATTGGAAATTTAAACCTCCGACAAGCTTTCTTCAACGTGAAAGCCAAAACAACCTATCACAGAAAAAATAATCCACAGTATTGGAATCAGTCTATGTACAGGGACTCCAGTTTGCCTCTGAACGAAGATGCCTTTCTTTAGTTCCCAAACGTATTTCAAAAACAACTCCTGGAATGTGGCTGCTGTGCTTTACGATCATTGTTTTTTCTCACGGGTTGTGATGGTGACCAGCTGCTTGGCTGCCTTGGCAATGTCGTAGGCACACTGGATGACTTGTTGTGTGAGCAGCTGCATGTCTACAGGAGCGCCCGGCTCTGGAGGAATCGTTTTCCTGCACTCACACTGCAGTCTGAAGGCACTGGCATTTAGCAATTTCAAAGACGACCGAACTGTGTCCAGAGAAGGTTTCTGATCATTAAACAAACACATATATTAATCTGGGTGAACATACAGTGCATATAAGTTCTAGAGTCATAGAATCATAGCGTCATAGAGTCACACAGTGATGCAGTGTGGAAACAGGCCCTTCGGCCCAACTTGCCCACACTGGCCAACATGCCCCATCTACACTAGTCAGTCACAGTGATACAGCGTGGAAACAGGCCCTTCGGCCCAACTTGCCCACACTGGCCAACATGCCCCATCTACACTAGTCCCACCTGCCTGCGTTTGGCCGATTTCCCTCTAAACCTGTCCTATCCATGTACCTGTCTAACTGTTTCTTAGACGTTGCGATTGCACCAGCCTCAACTACCTCCTCCAGCAGTTCATTTCATATGCCCACCACCCTTTGCATTAAAAAGTTACTCCTCAGGTAATTGATAGCCCAAGGGTCACCAATGAGGGAGATGGGAGGTCAGGACTGCTCTCTGGTTGTGGTAGGATGGTTCAGTTGCCTGATAACAGCCGGGAAGAAACTGTCCCTGAATCTGGAGGTGTGCGTTTTCACACTTCTGTACCTCTTGCCTAATGGGAGAGGGGAGAAGAGGGAGTGGCCGGGGTGAGACTGGTCCTTGGTTATGCTTCTGGCCTTGCCAAGGCAGCGTGAAGTGTAGAGAGACTGGTCCTTGATTATGCTGATCAGATGATGACAGGTTTTGGACTTGAGCCTTGAGGGAATCCAGCTTTGAATGGGTGTCATGTCAACTGGCTCAGGTAGATGAGTCCACTTCAAGACCATCTCTTGCCGACACCTACCCTTACTGCAAACAGAGCATGTTAGCTGACCCTTCACCTCACCTGCACCCCCAGTGAAAATGTGCTCTTGCTTTTTGATGTCAACTACATAATCATGAATACTTTGGAATGAATACTGACCTTTGGAAAAAGAGAAGCCATTTCAGTGACAGCAGAGTGGATCTTTTCAGAACATGGCACAAAACTGTGAATGAAATGCACAAAGGGTTAGATTCATTTACTGAGCCCCACCTGCAAAAGTTGCAAAGCAACATCTTTCTTACATTAGAGACCGCAGTTGCTGGAATCCTGAGTAAAAATATAACGAGGCTAGCAAATAGAATTGCTTTGGCTTGGCAACGTTAACCTAGAATGTTTATGACTAAAGATAGACACAGAGTACTGGAGTAACTCAGCGGGTCAGGCAGCATCTCTGGAGAGAAGGAATGGGTGACGATTTGGGTCAAGACCCTTCTTCCGACAGAGTCCGGAAACTAGAGGCATGAAAGGATACAAAACAATCAGAGCAGGCACCGATGAACCAGGAATGGTGGAGCACGCAATGGTCCTTTATTGGCTGTGGAAGAGGTGATAAAGGAGGTACACATGGATGCAGTGGAACGTGCAGGATGTCTAGGGTGGGGAGGGAGAGGGAATGCAAGGGTTACTTGAAATTAGAAAAATCAATATTCATACCACTGGGTTGGAAGCTGCTCAAGTGAAATATGAGGTGCTGTTCCTCCAATATGGGTATGATGCATAGGAAAGAACAGAAGACGATGGCTTAAATCGAAGGTGGACACAAAATGCTGGAGTAACTCAGCGGGTCAGGCAGCATCTCGGGAGAGAAGGAATGGGTGACGTTTCTTCAGAATGAAGAAGGGGCTCGACCCTAAACGTCACCCATTCCTTCTCCCGAGATGCTGCCTGACCCGCTGAGTTACTCCAGCACTCTGTGAAACGTCACCTATCCATGTTCTCCACAGATGCTGCCTGACCCACTGAGTTACTCCAGTACTCTGTCCTTTGTTTATTTAGGCTGCACGATGCCGTGATGGAGGGGGTTCCAGACTGACCTTTCGTGCTTGCACTCCTGTGCTGCTCGTAGCAGCTCCTGGATGTTCTTGGTGACCTGCTCGGTTTTCAGGATGACATCCTCTGTGCTGGGGAGGCTGGAATCCAGCTCGTTGTCGTGCTCATCATAGTCCAGGTGCAACTCCTCCTCCCTTCCCATCTTCCTGTCAGCAATACTGCCATGGAACAAAAGCAGGAGCGAACATGAACACGGTGTACAACAATACAATACAATATATCTTTATTGTCATTGTACCCAGGGGTACAACGAGATTGGGAATGCGCCTCCCATACGATGCAATAATTTAAGTAATTTAGACAGCAGCAACCCAACGAAACGAAACAGTTGTAACAGTTTTGGACAGGGTAAAGTGCAAGTTGATCTATGCGTTGTGGCCATCCGGCTCAGCAGGACCGGTTCATAGCAGCTATGGCCCTGGGGATGAAGCTGTTCCTGAGTCTGGAGGTGCGGGCGTAGAAGGCCTTGTATCGTCTGCCCGATGGAAGGAGTTCGAACAGACTGTTGCAGGGGTGTGAAGAGTCTTTGTGGATGCTGGTGGCTTTCCTGAGGCATCGTGTGTTGTAGATGCCCTCCAAGTCTGGTAGCTGTGTTCCGATGGCCCTCTGAGCTCTATGGACTACCCGCTGTAGAGCTTTCCTCTCTGCCTCCGTGCAGCTGAGGTACCACACAGGGATGCCATGCGTTAGGATGCTCTCTATGGTGCAGCGGTAGAAGGTCGTCAGCAGCTGTTGGGGTAGACCAGACTTTTTCAGTGTTCTTAAGTAGAACAGTCTTTGTTGTGCCTTCTTGACCAGCGCAGCAGTGTTATTGGACCATGTTAGGTCCTCCGAAATGTAAGTGCCCAGAAACTTGAAGCTGGACACTCTCTCCACACTGTCCACCTTGATAGAGATCGGGGCATATTCCCCGTTATGTGACCTACGGAAGTTGATGATCAGCTCCTTGGTCTTGGTGGTATTTAGGGACAGGTTGTTATCCGAGCACCAGTCCGCCAGGTTCTGCACCTCCGCTCTGTAGTTTGTTTCATCCCCGTTGGTGATCAGCCCGATCACCGTTGTGTCATCTGCAAACTTGACAATGGTGTTGGTGTCGAATGCAGGAACACAGTCGTGTGTGAAGAGGGAGTAGAGCATGGGGCTCAGAACACAGCCCTGTGGTGTGCCGGTACTCAGGGTGAAAGTGGAGGACAGGTGCGGGCCCATTCTCACTGCCTGCGGTCGTTCCAGCAGGAAGTCCAGGATCCAGTCACATAATGACGAGCTGAGGCCTAGCTGGTGGAGTTTGGTGATGAGCTTGGTGGGGATGACCGTGTTGAAGGCGGAGCTATAGTCTATGAATAGCATCCTCACGTACGTGCCCTGTCTCTCTAGGTGACAGCGGGTAGTGCTGCTGCCTCACACTGCCACAAACCCGGCTTCCACCCTGACCGCGGGTGCTGTCTTTGTGAGGTTTGCACGCTCTCCCCGTGACCTGCGTGGGTTTTCTCCGGGTTCCCTCCCGCATCCCAAAGATTGCTGCTAAGTGAGTGGTTTATGCCACTATCAGTGTGGACGTGTTCACTGTCTGATGCTGAAGGGAATCCTCGTAGTTTGGGATGAACATTTGTATATATTACTTTTATGAAAAAATCTGATGAATTCGATCAGCAAATCCCCAAATGAAACCAATCAATTAAAAAGGTTTTAGATATTGAGTCATACATCAGAGAAACAGGCCCTTCGGCCGAACTTGCCCACACCGACCAACATATCCCAGCTACACTAGTCCCACCTGCCTGTGTTTGGCCCATATCCCTCCAAACCTGTCCTATCCATGTACCTGTCTAAATATTTCTTAAACGTTGTGATAGTCCCAGCCTCAACTACCTCCTCTGGCAGCTCGTTCCACACACCCACCACCCTTGTGTAAAAAAGTTCATATTAAATCTTTCCCCTCTTACCTTAAACCTATGTCCTCTGGTTCTCGATTCCCCAACTCTGGGCAAAACAAAACTGTGCATCTGCCCGATCTATTCCTCTCATGATTTTATACACACCTTATAAGATCACCCCTCATCCTCCTGCGTTCCAAGGAATGAAGCCCTTGCCCGAGCCTGCTCAACCTCTCCCTGTAGCCTGGTTCCTCGAGTCCCGGCAATATCTTGGTAAATCCTCTCTGAATCCTAGGTGATCCCAAGGCCCACCTGATTTTTCTTCCATGGACATCAGATGCAGAACTAGACCCCACCCCATTACTGGTGACCTTCTTTCTAGTCCGCTGCAGTGATGATCCATGGTACAGAAATGAGCTCCCACCTACTGCACACAGCCTCCGCTCAATGTTTTAGTGCTGACTGACTAGACCCACGTTCCTATTATCAGAACAGAAATTACAACTAAGCATCTACAGCAGTACTTGCAGAGATAACATGGGCGTTGCACAGAAAAACAATGTGGCAGAGACGAGAAATTATCTTCGTAAGTTCAGAAGTGATAGGAGGAGAATTAGGCCATTCGGCCCATCAAGTCAACTCTGTCATTCAATCATGGCTGATCTATCTCTTCCTCCTTACCCCGTTCTCCTGTCTTCTCCCCATAACCCCTGACACCCATACTAATCAAGAATCTATCTATCTATCTCTGCCTGAAAAATATCCACTGACTTGGCCTCCACAGCCGTCTGTGGCAAAGAATTCCACAGATTCACCACCCTCTGACTAAAGAAATTCCTCCTCATCTCCTTGCTAAAGGAACGACCTTTAATTCTGAGGCTGTGCCCTCTGGTCCTAGACTCTCCCACTAGTGGAAACATCCTCCCCACATCCACTCTACCCCGGCCTTTCACTTCCAAAGATTGGAGTTTCACATGGGCACAGGGAGTGTCAGGGTCACCAATGGTCTCACCCCGGTGCCAGGTCGATGCCCTGGGTATTGTCATAATCACTGTCCGTGCCACTGCCCCGCTTCTCCAGTCTGGACACCTGCAAGGAAGGGGACAAGGTGAGGACGATACTACCTGAAGACACACACACTGCACTCACTGCCAGTCTGATTCTCCATTAGTTATCAGCAGAGGAACAAATGAGGCAAATCACACCTCACCTCCACACAAGAGACGGCACCTTTCATTATTACAATGCAAAATAAACCCACTTTTCCACAACTCAAATTTGGTTTTATGATGTGTACTGGCCATAAGTATTAAGCACCAAAAGAATTACGTAATTTAATTAATAAATCAAATCACTGGCTCCAGCCCCAGGAAACACACTGGAAAAGAACTGGGAAGTAGTCAGGAAACAGATTTTTTTTCCCTTTATTACCCGAAAGTTATTTATTTACTGAATTTCAAAACAAGATAATTTTCGATATGTCAAATGGGATTAAAAATAGTTATTGCTATTGGAGAGATACAAATCTGACAGTTGTACTTCCCGTATTTCGTACAAGATTCCACAGTGACCTGGACCTGACAAAGTACGTTGTTTGCAAACGTTGCTGTGAAATTCCACACTAGATTTGACTGACAACATTGATTAGTTAGGGGCGGCACGGTGGTGCAGCGGGTAGAGCTGCTGCCTCACAGCGCCAGTGACCCGGGTTCCATCCTGACTGCGGGTGCTGTCTGTACGGAGTTTGTACGTTCTCCCTGTGACCTGCGTGGGTTTTCTCCGGGTGCTCCGGTTTCCTCCCACACTCCTAGGACGTACATGTTTGTCCATTAATTGGCTTGGTATAATTGCAAATTGTCCCTAGTATGTGTCGGACAGTGCTATTGCACGGGGGGATCGCTGGTCGATACGGACGCGGTGGGCTGAAGGGCCTGTTTCCATGCTGTATCTCTAAACTAAACTAGTTGCTGCAGGAGGCGCCCCCAGGCCACAAACGTTGGAGGTGGTCGGGCAAGGAGGACGATGGTTGACGGGACGACCGTAATGGAGGTAACGGAGTTGCTGCAGTAGGCGCCCCCAGGCCACAGACGTTGGAGGTGGTCGGGCAAGGAGGACGATGGTTGGCGGGACGACCGTAATGGAGGTGACAGCTGCAACCGGCTTCTGTGGCCAGCTGTCACTGGGACTGTGAAATGTCCCCACAACCTGCCCACTCTTGCATACACACTCAATGGGGCTGCATCTATGCATCACCTGCTAAACTGGGGATTGTACTAATGTCACATCGACGATAGGTGCAGGAGGAGGCCATTCGGCCTTTCGAGCCAGCACCGCCACTCATTGTGATCGTGGCTGATCATCCACAATCAGTAACCCGTGCCTGCCTTCTCCCCATATCCCTTGATTCCACTAGCCCCTAGAGCTCTATCTAACTCTCTTTTAAATTCATCCAGTGAATTGGCCACCACTGCCCTCTGTGACAGAGAATTCCACAAATTCACAACTCTCTGGGTGAAAACGTTTTTTCTCATCTCAGTTTTAAATGGCCTCCCCTTTATTCTTAGACTGTGGCCCCTGGTTCTGGACTCCCCCAACACTGGGAACATGTTCCTGCAGGGAAAAATGTAGGGCAATAATCTTACTGATGTGTATGACAGAGTGCTGGAGTAACTCAGCAGGTCAGGCAGCATCTAGGAGAGAAGGAATGGGTGACGTTTCAGGTCGAGACCCTTACTGATCTTTATGGTACTTGGGTACACGTGATAATGAAGGAACCATTGAGGCATTATATTTTCCAATGGCTGTTTGTATTGAAGAAGAAAGCCCAATAATATTTCTGGAATTCTAGGATTAGCACTTTGACAAGGTTCTGAAATGTCTGACTTTAACCTTTCTAATTTTTTGAATCTCAACATTTTAGTCAAATCTTTGTGGGGTATAATGTGGCTGTGACAATTAAGTTTTATCATTTTACATTCTCTTACACCCAAAGTGTCAGCAGTTACAGTTTTTAATAGAAAAGAGAAAATATATAAAATGCATGCACTCATCTGAAGCATTCCTTCAAAAATACTTACACAATGGCAGATGGTTCCAACCCATCACTGCTCAGCTTCAGAGGCATCTTTTTGATACCAAACACCTGTTACTATTTAGGGCTATATATATTTCCCCATTTTTTTTAATTATAAAATTTTCCAAATGTAAGAAAAAGCCCCTTTCACATTTAAGGTAACAATATTTTACATACTCGAGTTAAAATTTAAACTGGGAGGAAATCTTTTTATTGTGGTGTTGATAAAAGGTTTATTACACCAGTCCGGTTTGTTTAAGAGGACTTTTATCCTAACCACTGTCGTTTTGTAACGAACAGTTGCATTGTCCAATTGTTTTGTAAAAATATTTTTTTAAATTGACAGCTGCCAATTGTTCCCGAATCTGACTTTATAGACAATAGGTGCAGGAGGCCATTCGGCCCTTCGAGCCAGCACCACCATTCAATGTGATCATGGCTGATCATTCTCAATCAGTACCCCGTTCCTGCCTTCTCCCCATACCCCCTGACTCGGCTATCCTTAAGAGCTCTATCTAGCTCTCTCTTGAATTTGTTGCCGTTTGACTTTGGATACTGCCAATGGCAGATGGGGTAGGCAGATATCACTCCCATGATAGACGCAAAAAGCTGGAGTTGCTCAGTGGGTCAGACAGCAACTCCGGAAAAAGGGAACAGGTGACCTTTCAGCTTGAGACCCCGTGATATTGAACTTGGATTTCTCCACCCAAAATGTCAAGTGGTTACTGTTCCCAACTAGATCTGGAGCTCAGCTCAGGAATGCTAATAGGAGTTTTTGAATTAGAATATTTTAACTAAATGTTTCCATGAGATGGTTTCCTAATAACCTGATCATTTTAATGTCAAACCATGCAAAACTAATCTTGCCTTTAAAAAAATAAATTGGAAACTTACTTGCGTTATTGTTCAGCTGACTAGAAGACTTCATTAAACTAGTGACTAGGGGTCTGTGAACAAATCAATTGATTACATTGACGATATTGGCGTACAAATTAGTACTTTCTCTCTCTCTCTCTCAATGCTTTGAATAAATATGAAGTGAAACACAAGTTGAATTAATTTCATAGATAGGCACAAAATGCTGGAGTATCTCAGCGGACCAGAGAGAATTTCTCCAGAGATGCTGCCTGAGCCGCTGAGTTACTCCAGCAATGTGTGCCTATCTTTGGTATAAACCAGTATCTGCAGTTCTTTATTATATTATTGAATTAACTCCATCGTTATTATTTTGACTGATCTCATCTCCAAATTGAATATTCCAGGAATGGACAAGGGGTGAGGCACAAAAAAAATAAAGATAATCTTGCAGGCAAGGATGTTCGAAGAAAGGGCTGACCTGAAACATCACCTGTGCATTCCCTCCTCAGATGCTGCCTGACCCCCTGAGTTCCTCCAGCAGTTTGTGTTGTTTAAGCAAGAATTAATGATGGCTATACTGCACAGGAAGATGTTGGAATCATCTGCATTTATGCATTGCAGCCTCTTCATGCAGTTTTCTAACTAAAAGATGGCTGTTCCTTTATTTTACAAGGTCAGTATTAGAAACTTTGCAATGTTATCATTCAGCATAAAAAAACAACTCTCTCAGAATAATGTAATTTAACCCTTTGAGGACCACATTGGCTTCTGCATTGCAGTTAAACATCTAGGTAAAAAGCTTAACTCTTTACTGTGCCACAGAATCTGCAGCAGCTTGTTTTAAAGTGGAATTAGCAATAAATCACTAACAGAAACAAAACGGATGATTCTGATCATTTCATTATGTACAAGGTTCTCAGAGGGTTAACAACTTTAAGGATGCAATCTCATTTAACAAAATCTACAAATATTTCGACTCAGTTTTTGTAAATCTAAAATTGGTTCCACGCAGCTGAGGAGATGGCCGTCGGTAACAGTCCACGTTAAACCAGAGACGGGGAAAAGCATTTTTCACTTGATTATGACATTTAGTTTTTGTGTAGAATAGTAAGGGGGTTTTTGCACACTTTCCCCTCAGTAGTTTGGATCTCTGTGTGATTTTTCCACAAAGTTACCGCTGGAACCAAAGGCTATTTGGTACATTGAGACCATAAAAAACAGATGTTGAAGTTTCATCATGCTTCCGCTAATAGCTTCCATGCTTGCCGTTAAAACATTAAAAACAATTTATTACCTACGTTCATTTAAATTTACAAAACCTGTGTCTCAATATAATTTAAAAATGAAGGAAGAAAAGCAGCATTCGAAGGTTTAATGTGGAAATACATTAAGTCAAGAGTTGAGAGTGCTTGAATAGCAAATGGACTTGCTTGGCAGATTGTCACCGTGAAAGCCAGTGTACTATTCAAGGTAGGGATGATAAAGGTGAGAGAAAGGAAGCAATGGTCAGACTGGAAACTGTGGCCACATTAGGTCACAGGAGCTCGTGTTTTGGAATGCCTCACAATAGACGCGCTTGTATACCCATTGCACTGTCCTTGAGTCT
This sequence comes from Rhinoraja longicauda, assembly GCF_053455715.1. Classification (NCBI taxonomy): domain Eukaryota; kingdom Metazoa; phylum Chordata; class Chondrichthyes; order Rajiformes; family Arhynchobatidae; genus Rhinoraja; species Rhinoraja longicauda. Next base: position 1,271,776 of record NC_135978.1, read on the forward strand.
TTACCCACATTTCACAGTGCAGATTCGTTCAGTGCTGATATTACTGGTGTGGGCAATTTGGGCCAAAGGGTCTGTTTCCATGCTGTAGGACTCTATAACTCTATGACCAGAGGGCTTGGTCACTTCATCATAAGAGATAGGAGTAGAATCAGCCCATCAAGTCTACTCCGCCATTCAATCATGGCTGATCTATCTCTCTCTCCCAACCCCATTCTCCTGCCTTCTCCCCATAACCTGACATCCATATGGGGTTCTGATAAGCCAAATACATTAGTATTAGTGAGCTTTAAGCATAACCATTATGCTACCACGACGTGGTGGCTACAATGTGGCTCCATTGAACCTCCATCCCTGACCCATTCACAGAAGTATATCTGCTCTAGGGATAGGCTGCTGCAAGGTGCCCACATCCTATGATCGGCTCAAGGTGCCTCTCTATCCAGCTCCTCGGCCTATGTCCCCATTCTGCTCATTTTCAACAGACCTGCACCACAACTTCATTAATTAATGCCCTTCCCAAAAAAATAGTTCAATAGTCTCAATAGAATCAGTTGAATTCTTGCTGATGTTTTCAGTTCGAAATTGATGCTTTTTGATGAACTTTCCCCCCACATTTTTATTGTAAACAGTGGCATTGACTATTGACTATTGAGGTGGTGCAGCGGTAGACTTGCTGCCTCTCAGCGCCAGAGACATGGGTTTAAACCTGACTATGGGTGCTGTCTGTGTGGAGCTTGTACATTCTCTGTGACCACGTAGGTTTTCCCTGGGTGCTTCGGTTTCCTTCCACGTTCCAAATGCTGCGCATTCACCCTATCCAGTGCCCTCATTCCTCAAAGTAGGATTATTAAACTATACTATAACTGGATTAATCCCTTTCAAAATTGCCACTTTAAAATTACGAGCTATATTCAGGCCAAGCTGATAACATAATACAGCAGCATGACAGATTATGTAAATCATATTCTGATACAGTATAGGATGCAAATGTTGGATTTCCTTAGGTCTTTTGGTGAGGAAGAAAACTCCATCCAATAACGGTAAATTAATCACAACAGTGACAAAATATGGGGCCGTCATGGTGGCCCACAATGCAATGAAACCTCATTGAAATGTATAATTAGATCATTCTACCATCATTCTAACCACAGGTTTAAGGTGAGGGGGGGGGGGGGGGGGGAGGGATTGGGGAAGATTTAATAGCAACCTGAGGGGCAACCTTTTTTCAAACAAAGGGTGGTGGGTGTATGGAACAAGCTGCCAGAGGAGGTAGTTGAGGCAGGGACTATCCCAACGTTTAAAAAACATTTAAACAGGTACATGTACAGGAAATGTTGAGAGATATGGACCAAACACAGGCAGGTGGGACTCGTGTAGATGGGACATGTTGGGACAGGTGGGACTAGTGTAGATGGGACACGGTGGGACCAGTGTAGATGGGACATGTTGGGACAGGTGGGACTAGTGTAGATGGGACACGGTGGGACAGGTGGGACTAGTGCAGATGGGACATGTTGGGACAGGTGGGACTAGTGTAGATGGGACATGTTGGGACAGGTGGGACTAGTGTAGATGGGACATGATGGTCGGTGTGGGCAAGTTCCATGCTGTACAACTCTATGACTAATTCATTACAAAATCACTGTTGTGATTAACAAAACATTGTGCGATTTCCTTTGACGTTCGTCATGTTGGCATTCCAAAAAAAGAACCTCCTGTGTTTGAAAGGAAAGCAGAAGCCGAGGTTAGAGGAGGAGATGGAGCCATGCAAAGGGCATGGGTGATGTGCGAGCCCGGAACTCGCTGGAAGCTGGAAGCCTTTCTGCCCCCTTCTTACTTGAGCCCAACTGAGATGGTAGTTAACCACAGATCTGCCGCAGTCCTGAGGACAGGACAGTTGCGGAGAGAAGGGGTAGGGCACAGAGGTCGTGGAGACACCCCTGCGTATCTGTAACATGGAAGGGACATTGTAAACAATGGCAAGCACATAGACATTGATGAACTTTCAAAATTAAACCATGCTCACATTTTGCTACAGACATTTCGCAGTTTGGAGAAAAATATTGGTTAAACAGTTTCATACTGAACGTGTCATCTCATGTAAGATCTAATGGCAGATTGAGTAGTCTGTTAATGCAACATGCACATTGAATTAATACAACAAGGCAGGGCAGATGAAGCAACATTCACACTGAGCCTTATGGTGAATCAATGCAATATTCCTTATTTAACCAGTCGCTAAAATAGTGTTCACATAATTACACAGTATATGATTTAGTTGTTCTCTGGCCTCATTTACTCAATCTTCTTGGAAATGTTTACTGCATCATCAACAAAAATAAAATCAAAGTTTACCAAATGTTTAATCTATATAAAGGTGTTAGTGCGCATCCAGAAGCTGAAGCTCAGTTTACACTTGCAGGAGCAGGGTTCCAACTATCATTTTCTAACGAGACTGCAATATGACATTCCCTGCCACCCAGCCCACCGCCCACTATAAATATTTGTGCCTTTACAGTATCCAGCTGCTTTGGTTAAACATGTCTTCCCAGTTCTTGCTGGCTGCCTCAGAACAGCCAACTCTTGAATCTACTCCTCTGGACTCAATTAGATTTCATTTCACTTCTCAAATGGGCGGCACAGTGGCGCAGCGGTAGAGTTGCTGCCTCACAGCGCCAGAGACCCGGGTTCCATCCCGACTACGGGTGCTGTCTGTACGGAGTTTGTACGTTCTCCTCCGTGACCTGCGTGGGTTTTCTCCGGGTGCTCCGGTTTTCTCCCACACTCCAAAGACGTACAGTTTTGTAGGTTAATTGGCTTTAGCAAAAATTGTAAATTGTTCTGTGTGTGTGTAAGGTAGTGTTAGTGTGCGGGGATCACTGGTCGGTGTGAACTCGGTACCTGAGGGCCTGATTCCGTGCTGCATCTCCAAACAAACAAACTAAATGGAATAAAATCTATATTTCCATGCCACTGAAAACTTGAAAAGTAGCTAAACTTGCTTGACTTAAAAGCAATTTAATTTTACCAGTTAATCTGTTATTTAGCCCGTATGAGGCAGTTAAATGTTTGGTTAAGTTGGTTTAGAAGACAAGGGAGTTGCTGCCCTACTGTTTTTACAAGGCGTTATCCATAAACTAAGTAGTTATCTTAGCTTTGCTGGTAATGGTTAGGCACTCGGATAGGTTAGTAAAGGTCACTATGCTTTAAGTATGAAATTAAATCCGTTTTGCAAGTATTAACTCACACTGCAATCCGAAGGCTGGAGTCTTGTGACAATATCATCGGTACTTTGTCCAAAGGGTTTCTGGCCGGACCGGGTTTCATACATGGACACGGCTTGCCGATCACGTCTACTTGCGCCAGCATGATCCTGGCGCTCAGCAGCAGCTGATGACGGCTGCAGACTGGGACTTGGATGCTTCATTTGGGCATTCTCTGTCTGCAGTTTGTTAATCTGACATGTAATGAAAGAGAGCCAAACATCTTAAAAATAGCAATTTAATATCTAAGGTCCCACCTTTATTCAGTTTAAACATTTCTTTTGTAAATAAATCTGACAGTGATGTTGCAGATAGGAAAGGATAGAGGAATAAGGTTCAGTGTGCGTGCTGTGGTTAAAGTATGTTGTTTTACATTTCATAGAAAATAGGTGCAGAGGCCTTTCGGCCCTTCGAGCCAGCACCGCCATTCAACATGATCATGGCTGATCATCCAGAATCAGTACCTCGTTCCTGCTTTCTCCCCGTACCCCTTGATTCCGTTAGCCCCAAGAGCTAAATCTAACTCTCTCTTGAAAACATCTAGAATTCAGACTAGTATCTCCAGAGTAAGAAATATGTGTTTATTAAATATGTGTGGTTGTGTTTCATAACCATTTATATTTATGCAGTTGTGTAGCCAGACAGGCTAGGGTTACGCCAAGCCACTTGAAGCACTGGGCCGGGCAAACATGTCAACACTGCTGGTGCAGGCTCTCTCTGAGGTTTGGACACTTTGCATCAAGACCTTGCAATGGCTGCTTCATCAGGATGGCCAAGAACTGAAGACAAACCAATAAAATCGCCCAGCACTGCCAACTTTAATACTTGCTGATTTCAAAGTGATTTTGAGAGAAGGCACTGGGGAAAATATTAGTTAGCCCATAGGTATTGACTAATTGGTTAGTTATAAACTTAACGTAAAGTCCCCTTCCAATGCATTTTATAACTACCTTTTTGAAAAAATATCATTGATGTACCCTTTTAGAGACCATTTTCTTTTCTGTTCTATCATTTTTGTTCTGGATGTATGAACTGAAAATGAAATGACCAAGCCTATGTGGTCAAAGGAACAGGAAAGGAATAAGTTCTTGGAACTGAAATCTGATTGACTTAACATTCAGTCTATTTATAAAGGTTGGTTAAAGGAGGAGCCACTCTGGGTCGAATGTACACGGTGTGTGTTTGTTTATTTGCACGTTACCCATTTTCTGCTGACTCTCAAACTATTGAAATGCAGTAAACATGTCCACAATGGTGGAAACCAGAGAGCTGAACTAAATGGACAACCCGACATGAAATAAGTGCAGAACCAGGGCCAATGGTTCCAGTTACTCGCATCGGTGGCATTTCATTTCATTTCTTGCTCTCTGTAACTGTTGAGGAGCAGATTGGACATATACTTTAAAGCTGGGAGGGTGAGTGACCAAATTCTTCAAAGAGTCCACATTAACTTTGAGGAGTGCCTCGAGTCATGTACTGCACCTCTTTGTTGGAAACGTGTGTCCTATCACTAGGCTCAGCAGTTGCTGAACTCTCTCCTCAACTTCTTTGGGCTGTCTTTGCCCGCATGAACAAGGGAATCCCAAAGCTGCCGTTGGCTGATAGATAGATACAGAATGCTGGAGTAACTCAGCGGGACAGGCAGCAGCTCTGGAGAGAAGGAATGGGTGATGTTTCAGGTCAACACCCTTCTTCGGACCCAAAACGTCACCCATTCCTTCTAACCAGAGATGCTGCCTGACCCGCTGAGTTACTCCAGCTTTTTGTGTCTTTCGTCAGTGTAAACAGGCATCTGTAGTTCCTTCCTTCACATTGACTGCTGGAGCTGCCTTGCTAACTCCACCCAGTCTCCACTCTGCTTGTGTTGAAGCCCCCAAACACTTGGCCATCTGCTGATGAGGAGCCGCTGTGTGATGGAGGGGAACGGCTGAGGCTACAGAGCCAAGCCATGTGAAGTTAGACATTCCACTTCTTAGGTTAATTAGCTGTTTTTAAATTATTTTTTAAATAGTTTTAGTCAATCTTCTAGGGCTTCTAAAGATTAAGGGGTGTTAGAAAGTTAAAGAGTTTTGTACCAGGGGCTGGTGAATCTGTGGGATTCATTGCCACAGGAGGCTGTGGAGGCCAAGTCAGTGAACATTTTTAAGGCAGAGATAGATAGATTCTTGATCAGTGCGGGTGTCAGAGTTATGGGGAGAAGGCAGGAGAATGGGGTTAGGAGGGAGAGATAGATCAGCCATGATTGAATGGCAGAGTAGACTTGATGGGCCGAATGGCCTAATACTACTCCTATTATTTATGACCTTATGACTCCTGTTGATCATTTCATCTCTCCTTCCTGCGTGGTTCCAGGCTGTGATTCATTGAATCTTACAGCACAGGTAGAGATCAATGTACCTACATTGGACCTGTGGAAAATGTCTCCTATTAGACTCACCCACTTATGGCCTTACGATTTCTGAAATGTTAATATTCAGTCACTGATAGTTCAGGCTGTCCAAGTCTGTGGCCTAACTGAATACGAGAGATTGTTCACCTCTTTGCGAACCTCTCCTGTTCTTGGTCCCCATGAACAATGCTACCCCACTTGATTCTTGCTGCAAGGGGGACAATGTCTCAGGTTTGCGTTACCCTGTTGCCAAATCTCTTAGTTGATTTATTATCTACTGTGAACACACCAGGATCTGTAAAGTCCAGTTTAATGTATTATAAAAACTAAATTAAATTATTCCATGGGGCAGATGGATACTGTACAAATACTTTAGTAGGAAGACCAAAGTCCTTGGCAACCATACTTGTTTATACGCAGAAGGCATGTAGAGAGTCAAAAATGATTCGTTGTCATATGTTCTGACAACAGAACATTGAGATTCTTGCTTATAGCAGTATAATCGGCCCGTAAACACAGCACTCAAACACTAAAAAGTACAAAAAGTAGTAAAGTTCATAAGTGATAGGAGCAGAATTAGGCCATTCGGCCCATCAAGTCTACTCCACCATTCAATCACGACTGATCTATCTCTCCCTCCTAACCCCATTCTCCTGCCTTCTCCCCATAACCCCTGACACCCGGACTAATCAAAAATCTATCTATCTCTGCCTTAAAAAATATCCACTGACTTGGCCTCCACAGCGCTCTGTGGCAAAGAGTTCCACAGATTGACCACCTTTATTGTCAAAGCCAGTTGAGCCACTGGGATCAACACTCAGTGCTTAGTTTCAATACAAGTTAGCTGCAGGCCAAGTTTCAAGCTGTAAGGCCAATTACAAACTGAAAATTGCCATGTACAGGTTGGAATATTGGCAGCAAGGCAAAACAAATGAACAGCAGCAGTGCAGAGCCAATGTTCCAGTGACTAATAGGTTGCAGCAATGCTGTTACTTTTATCTTTGATGACAGGGCTCTAACGCCAAAGTTTTTCTCCACCATTAACTTTCCCTGCAGCGAAACCTCTGATCTCGAGAGTGTATGTACTTCTTTTGCAAAAGGCCCGGCTCAAATAATGGATTTAATTAGGCAGCTAGGGTTTTCCTCCTGATACTGTAACAGAACCAGGGAGCTTAAGCAATCAAGCTATTCATTTTCTTGCTTCACAGTGAAAGGCAATAATTAAACAAACAATAATTTTGCAAACCGGTCTAACAGCAGCAGACTATATGTGTGTAGGAAGGAACTGCAGATGTTGGTTTACACCGATGATAGACACAAAATGCTGGAGTAACTCAGCAGGTCAGGCAGCATCTCTGGAGAACATGGATAGGTGACGTTTCACAGAGTGCTGGAGTAACTCAGCGGGTCAGGCAACATCTCTGGAGAACATGGATAGGTGACGTTTCACAGAGTGCTGGAGTAACTAATCAAGAATCTATCTATCTATCTCTGCCTTAAAAATATCCACTAACATGGCCTCCACAGCCGACTGTGGCAATGGATTCCACAGATTCATCGCCCTCTGGCAAAAGAAATTCTTCCTCATCTCCTTCTTAAAAGAACGTCCTTTAATTCTTCTGGTCCTAGACTCTCCAACTAGTGGAAACATCCTCTCCATATCCATTCTATCCAAGCCTTTCATTATTCTGTGTGTTTCAATGAAGTCCCCCCTCATTCTTCTAAACTCCAGAGTACAGGCCCTGTGCTGATAAACACTCATCATAGGTTGACATGCACATTCCTGGGATCATTCTTGTAAACCTACTCTGGACCCTCTCCAGAGCCAGCACATCCTTCCTCAGATATGGGGCCCACAATTGCTCACAATTATGGTATGACGAGCTAATTGAGGGCACCCTCCCTGGCAAACTGAGCACAAGGTACACATGTTGCAGCCTGGTCTGGAGAAAGACTCACTGGCTGAGTTTCCTGCAGCAATCACCTCTGCACGGCTCTGATACATCACAATGGTGGGACAATGTAATTAGCCGAGTATGTGTAGTCAGATACATTTAATATGGATAAGCAGCAAGCAAAGGATGGAGAGGCAACAAACACGTGTACTCAATAGAATGGAAAAGCAGCTTACATACATGTACTCAATGGGAAGGAGAAGCAGCTTACATACATGTACTCAGTGAAGGATACAAATAGATCTTCTGTGTCACATGTAGCCTGAGTTTTTGTAGCGCTGATGCTACATGTCCAATCAATGAGGCCCAGTGATCGACAAAACCATTAAATGGTTTGACCTCTCGTTCCAAACCTGCTAGACATCTGAAGCATTTACTTTAGAAATATTATTTATAGACAATCACAATTTGCCTGTCAGTAAACCTAGAAATAATGTGAAAGAAATCCCGGGTTCCTGGGAAAACAAATTATTTTAAAAAACAGCTAGTAAAAGCTATTAAATCTTCTGTTATATGTATAGCAGCACGGTGGTACAGCGGGTAGAGCTGCTGCCTCACGGCGCCAGAGACCCGGGTTCCACCCTGACCATGGGTGCTGTCTGTACGGAGTTTGTACCTTCTCCCCGTGACCGCGTGGGTTTTCTCCGGGTGCTCCAGTTTCTTCCCACACACCAAAGACGTGCAGGTTTATAGATTAGTTAGCTTCTGTAAAAACTGTAAATGATCCCTGGTGTGGATAGTGGTAGTGTACGGTGTGATCGCTAGTCGGTGCGGACTCAGTGGGCCTGCTTCCACGCTGTATCTCTAAACTACTGCCAAGTGTTGCCCCTGACTGTGGCCAGGCTGACGGGCACTCACCTGCATCTGCAGCCGCTGCAGCTCGTCACTCAGGTTGTTGTTCACTTTCATCAGCTGCTGAACCTTGGCTTCGGACGCAGCCAGAGCTTTCTTCACCTCCAGGTACTCCTGCAGTGTGATGGGGCCGTCCGACAAGTCTGAGGAATCCATGCTCTGTAGGTCAAAACAAAATGGAGATCTCTCGTGGTTACCCAGGCAACATATGGTTACAGCATCACTGAACCGAGCCTGTAGATGTACAGGCGTTCCCCACCTCACTGTGCTTCCACAGGCCATACTTTGACTTTGCGATGGTGCAAATGGCAGCTGCTCGCGTCCGTCCACGTGATCTCGTGTATTCAATGCATTTCCACTTACCATATTCTCGGTTTGCGACGGGTTTCTCAGAACGGAACCCTATTGTAAGCTGAGGAGCGCCTGAACCAAATTCACACCCAAGCTGCCATTTGTAACCTATTGACAATGATTGATAGAAAGAGTTGCCACTTCGCAACACTTTCTCACTTGTATTCTCCAATTTTGGGCAACGAGAGGCGGCAAGATGGCGGCGCACAGACGCAGCGGCTCACAGCTCTCCCTTTCGGTGCTTTTTATGTGTGTTATCTGTGTTATGTCTGTTAGTCAATTTTAGTCATGCAAATCAGGCAAATCCTACTTACAACCGCAAGGATCTTCTGATCATAGGATTCCAGTGCAATCGGGACCTTACGAGCGAATTGCTACACCCACGAAATATACCGGAGGAGATAGCCAGGACACCGGGCTCTCCGTGGATAGTTGTCGGCGCGAACAGGCGTCGCAGGCGGAGGAGAGACAGGAAGCAAAAGCGAGGATGCCGGTCCGGTAAACTTGCCAAGCTAAAGAGACAGCCACACAAACCACCGCTACCTAGCATGTTTCTCACCAACGCCAGATCCATCATCAACAAAATGGATGAATTAAAACTACAAATATCAGCAAACAAACTCGTTGAGGACTGTTGCATTCTCTTAGTAACAGAGACATGGCTTCATCCACTTATCCCAGACGGAGCCATTGAGCTAGCCGGGCGTACATCGTTTCGCTGGGACAGAAACATCGACTCCGGTAAGAGCAAGGGGGGGGGGGTTATGCATTTACGTGCACAACAACTGGTGCACTAACATCCAAATCATGGATAGCCATTGTTCTCCTGATCTGGAGTTCCTGACAGTTAAATGCAGGCCTTTTTACCTTCCTCGTGAATTTACAGTGGTTATAGTAACAGCAGTCTACATCCCACCGAATGCTAACGCTCGCACAGCTTTAGGCTACCTGCTCGGTGCAATAAACTCACAACAGAGCACATATCCAGAAGCAGCCCACATCATAGCCGGGGACTTCAATCATGCAGACCTAAAGTCAGTTCTCCCGAAACTTGAACAACACATAAGATGTGCTACCAGGGGGAAAAACACACTAGACAAGGTTTATTCAAATATTAAGAAGGGTTTCAGGTCAGCACCACTACCACACCTGGGGCAGTCAGATCACCTGTCCATATTCTTAACTCCTGCATACACCCCACTCAGGAGGAAAGCTCCAGTCACCATAAAGACTGTTAAGACATGGCCTGAAGGAGCTTCCTAGCAGCTGCAGGATTGCTTCGAAAGGACCAACTGGGATATTTTTGAGGATCAGGACTTGGAGGAGTATACATCAACTGTACTCTGCTACATCCAAAACTGTGTTGACAATGTCACCGTCGACAAACGCATCCGGTTGTATCCCAATCAGAAGCCCTGGATGACGAAGGATGTCAGGTCTCTCCTCAAGGACTGTAACACCGCCTTCAGGTCTAGTGATAGAGCTCTATATCGTGCTGCTAGAACCAACCTGAAGAGAGGCATCAAGGATGCCAAAGCGTCCTACAAGAGGAAGATTGAGGACCACTTTACCAACAATGACCCACGGCGGGTATGGCAAGGCATCCAGCACATCACCAACTACAAGACCAGCAACCGCACGACTGCCGACGGCGACGCCTCGCTGGCAGAGGAACTTAACTGTTTCTTTGCTCGTTTCGAGGTGAAAGCTGCAGTGGCAGACATAACACCCTCTCCAGCACCTGACAGCAACACCTTCACTGTGCAGGAGTATGATGTTAAGCGCGTGCTCAGAGCAGTGAATCCCAGGAAAGCTGCAGGCCCCGATGGTGTGACGGGAAGAGTGCTGAGGGAATGTGCAGACCAATTATCTGAGGTCTCCACAAAAATCTTCAACCTGTCCCTTTTAAAATCCACCATCCCTCCCTGCCTGAAGTCCGCCACAATCATCCCACTGCCGAAAATGTCTGTCATCAGCGGCCTTAATGACTACCGTCCGGTAGCACTCACACCGGTCATCACAAAGTGCTTCGAGCGGCTGGTCCTGCAGCACATCAAAGCCAGCCTCCCACCCACCTTCGACCCATACCAGTTTGCCTACAGAGCAAATAGGTCTACAGGGGATTCCATCGACACTGCTCTTCACACTGCACTGACCCACCTTGAACACCAGGGGAGCTATGTGAGGATGCTTTTCCTAGACTTCAGCTCTGCCTTTAACACAGTCATCCCGAGCAGACTGGTCACCAAACTTTCTGACCTTGGATTTTCCCAAACCATCTGCCAATGGATCAAGGACTTCCTGACCAACCGCCCCCAGACCGTCAAAATAGGCCCTCACCTCTCCTCCACCATTACACTGAGCACCGGCTCACCACAGGGCTGTGTGTTGAGCCCCATCCTTTACTCCCTCTACACTCACGACTGCGCCCCCACCCATCCCACCAACACCATCATCAAGTTCGCGGATGACACGACTGTGGTTGGACTCATCTCAGGAGGAGATGAGACAGCCTACAGGGATGAAATCCAAAGGCTGGCAGCATGGTGTTCAGTGAACAATCTTGTCCTGAACTCCTCCAAAACAAAGGAACTTATAATACACTACAGGAAAACCAGTGCAGAACACGACCCACTCTACATCAATGGGGTCTGTGTGGAAAGGGTACCCGCTTTCAGGTTCCTGGGTACGCACATCGCAGAGGATCTTACCTGGTCTACCAACACCATCACCACAGTGAAGAAGGCACAGCAGAGTCTCCACTTCCTGAGGATCCTCAGGAAGACCAACCTGCAGGAGAAGCTCATGATGTCCTTCTATCGCTGCTCCATCGAGAGTGTGCTGGCATACTGTATAACCACATGGTATGCCAGCTGCTCAGAAAAGGACAGGAAGGCCCTTCAGAGGGTCATCACGACGGCCCAGAAGATCATCGGCTGCTCACTGCCCTCCCTGGAGCACCTGTTCAGCCTACGCTGCCTCAGTAGAGCAGGCAAAATAATAAAAGATCCATCCCACCCCGGCCACCGTCTGTTTGTTCATCTGCCCTCTGGTCGACGTTTCAGGTCGATCAAATCCCGAACAAACAGACTTAAGAACAGTTTTTACCCCAGGGCCATACGAGAACTGAACACTACTTTCTGCACTAGGTCACACTGTTAAAACTTTTGTATTTAATATATTTGCATTTATTTGTTTTGCATTTATTGCATATATGTTTTTACGCACCGTCAGGATTGGCTATTTTTTAATTTCGTTGTACTCGTTGCAACGACAATAAATGAATATTATTATTATTATAACATCTCACCCGATTCATTTTCTTCTTCCCCCCCCCCCCCTCCCCTGACACTGGTGCACACCCATTGTCCCGCTCTCCCATTAAACCGTCCCCTCTCCCCCCCCCCCCCCCTCCCCTGACACTGGTGCACACCCACCGTCCCCTCTCCCCCCCCCCCCCTCCCCTGACACTGGTGCACACCCATTGTCCCCCCCCCTCCCCCTCCCCTGACACTGGTGCACACCCATTGTCCCCCCCCCCTCCCCCTCCCCTGACACTGGTGCACACCCATTGTCCCCCCCCCTCCCCCTCCCCTGACACTGGTGCACACCCATTGTCCCCCCCCCCTCCCCCTCCCCTGACACTGGTGCACACCCATTGTCCCCCCCCCTCCCCCTCCCCTGACACTGGTGCACACCCATTGTCCCCCCCCCTCCCCCTCCCCTGACACTGGTGCACACCCATTGTCCCCCCCCCTCCCCCTCCCCTGACACTGGTGCACACCCATTGTCCCCCCCCCTCCCCCTCCCCTGACACTGGTGCACACCCATTGTCCCGCTCTCCCATTAAACCGTCCCCTCTCCCCCCTCCCACTCCCGACACTGGTGCACACCCATTGTCCCCCCCCCTCCCCCTCCCCTGACACTGGTGCACACCCATTGTCCCATCTCCCTCCCCCCCCTCCCCTGACACTGGTGCACACCCATTGTCCCCCCCCCTCCCCCTCCCCTGACACTGGTGCACACCCATTGTCCCCCCCCTCCCCCTCCCCTGACACTGGTGCACACCCATTGTCCCGCTCTCCCATTAAACCGTCCCCTCTCCCCCCCCCCCCCTCTTTCATGATGCCACCCTCTGGCTTATCCCTGTCCCTTTCAACATGTCCCTCCCTCTGGTTTGGCATTTAACTCCTCTTTCAAACCTCTTCTCTCAACGCCCCTGTCACCTTTAGTACCCTTTTCGTCACTCATTTGTCACCTCTGATCTCCCCCCCCCCCATCTGCCAATCTCACCCCCCTCTCACCCGTATGCAATGGCCACCTGCCAGTCCTTGTCCCCACCCCCGCTCAATCTGTCTGAAGAAGGTCCATGACCCAAAAAGACTTGAAACACTCCAGCACTGTGTTCCACGCAAGATCCCAGGGTCTGCCGTTTCTTCCATGTGCTTGTTTTTCTTCCTCTCTCTGTCCTCCGCTGGTGGACGGAAGCTTGGATCCCTCAGCATTTTCAGACAGCAGCTTCAAAGATCTCTGCATTTGACTAATTACACAGTAATTGTTGCTTGTTGTGGATTGAACATTTTGAGCTATTAGATTGGGGATGGTGACACCAGGAACTGCAGATACTGGAATTATGAGCAAAACACAAGGTGCTGGAGGAACTCAGCGGGTCCAGCAGCATCTGTGGCGGCAATTGACATGCAACCTTTCGGGCTGGGACCATTCTTCAGACTGATTAGAGGCAGTGCTGGGGCAGGGAAAGTCCTTCCTGTGATAAAGTGCAGATGGCCTGAAGGAGTTAGCATAATGTGCTGTGGTTGATGGTTGAAGAGGTTGATTCATTCATGAAGCAATTTGTGATATTGTTTAATTAAATGTTGTAAATGGAATCACTGTTTACATTTGCCATCACTGTGTGACATAACCACCCCACCTCTGCAACGCTGTCTATATGGAATTTTCAATGTTGGTTGATTTCACGTGGTTTTTATCATGTGCATTTGAGTTTGTAGATTTAAAGCCTCTATTTTACTTTCTTGCTGTTGTGC